>NC_088263.1:0-5000 GCF_036013445.1 Caloenas nicobarica | reverse complement strand
GAACAGAAAAGAAAGGAAAAGAAAAGAAAAAAAAGAAAGAAAAAGAACAGAAAAGAAAGGAAAAGAAAAAAAGAAAGAAAAGAAAAGAAATAAAAGAAAAGGAAAGAAAAAAAACGAAAGGAAAGAAAATGAAAGAAAAGAATAGAAAAAGAAAGGAAAAGGAAAAGAGAGAAGAAAAGAAAATAGGAAAAGGAAAAGAAAAGAAAAATAAGGCAAGGAAGGAAAAGGAAAGTAAAGTACAGTAAAGGAAATCACAGAGAAGAACAGAAGAGGAAAGAAAAGATAAGAGAAGCAAAGAAAAGAAAACAAGAGTAGAGAAATGCAAAGAAAAGAAAAGCCAGGAATGCAAAGAAAAGCAAAGGAAAGCAAAGCAAAAAAAAAGAGAATAGAAAAGGAGAAGAAAAGAAAAAAGAAAAGAAAAGGAATAAAAAAGAATAGAAGAGAAAGGAAAAGGAAAGAAAAGAAGAAAATAAAACAGATGAAAAGAAAAATAAAGAGAAGCAAGGAATAGCAAAGAAAAGCAAAGAAAAGCAAAGCAAAGTAAAGTAAATAAAAGAAAAGGAAAAGAAAAGAAAAGAAAAAGAAAGGAAAAGAAAAGAAAAGAAAAGAAAAGAAAAGAAAAGAAAAGAAAAGAAAAGAAAAGAAAAGAAAAGAAAAGAAAAGAAAAGAAAAGAAAAGAAAAGAAACGCAAAGAAGAGAAAAGAGGGAAGAAAAGGAAAGGAAGGAAAAGCAAAGGAACACAAAGAGATGCAAAGCAAAGTAAAGAGATGCAAAGCAAAGCAAAGAAGAGAAGAGAAGAGAAGAGAAAAGCAAAGAAGAGAAAAGCAAGGAAAAGCAATGAAAAGCAAGGAAAGACAATGAAAAGCAAAGCAAAGCAAGGTAAAGCAAAGCAAAGCCAAGCCAAGCAAAGCAAAGCAAAGCAAAGCAAAGCAAAGCAATAAAAGAAGAGAAAAGAAAAGAGAAATGAGAAGAAAAGGAAAGAAAAGAAAAGAAAAGGAAAGAAAAGAAAGAAAAGGAAAGAAAAAAAAAGAAAAGAAAATCAAAGAAAAGGAAAGAAAAGAAAAGGAAAGAAACAAAGGGAAAGAAAAGGAAAGAAAAGAGAAGAAAGGAAAAAGAAAAGAGAGAAGAAAATAAAACAGATGAAAAGAAAAGAAAAGAATAGTAAGGAAAAGCAAGGAAAAGTAAAGAAAGCAAGAAATGCAAAGTAAAGTATAGGAAAGGAAAGGATAGGAAAGGAAAGAAAGGAAAGGAAAGGAAAGGAAAGGAAAGGAAAGGAAAGGAAAGGAAAGGAAAAGAGAAAGGAAAGGAATAGAAAAGGAAAGAAAAGAAAAGGAATAGAAAAGAAAAGGAAAGGAAAGAAAAGAAAGGAAAGAAAAGATAAGATAAGAAAAGAAAAGAAAAGAGAAGAAAAGGAAAGGAAAAGAAAAGAAAAGAGAAGAAATGGAAAGGAAAGAAAAGAAAAGAATGTGAGAAAAGCAAGGAAAAAGCAAAGTAAAGGAAAGTAAAGCATGGAAAAGTAAAGTAAAGCAAAGTAAAGCAAGGAAAAGAAAAAGAAAGGAAAAGAAGAGAAAAGAAAGGAAAAGAAAAGAAAAAAAGAAAAGGAAAAGAACAGAAAAGAAAGGAAAAGAAAAAAAGGAAAGAAAATAAAACAAAAGGAAAGAAAATGAAAGAAAAGAATAGAAAAGAAAGGAAAAGGAAAAGAGAGAAGAAAAGAAAATAAGAAAGAGAAAATAAAATAAGGAAAGGAAGGAAAAGGAAAGTAAAGTAGAGTAAAGGAAATCAAAGAGAAGAACAGAAGAGAAAGAAAAGATAAGAGAAGCAAAGCAAAGAAAACAAGAGTAGAGAAATGCAAAGAAGAGAAAAGCCAAGAATGCAAAGAAAAGCAAAGGAAAGCAAAGGAAAAAAAAGAGAAAGAAAAGGAGGAAGAAAAGAAAAAAGAAAAGGAATAAAAAAGAATAGAAGAGAAAGGAAAAGAAAGAAAAGAAGAAAATAAAACAGATGAAAAGAAAAATAAAGTAAGGAGAAGCAAGGAATAGCAAAGAAAAGCAAAGAAACGCAAAGCAAAGTAAATCAAAGAAAAGGAAAGAAAAGAAAAGAAAAAGAAAAGAAAAAGAAAAGAAAGGAAAGAAAAGAAAAGAAAAGAAAAGAAAAGAAAAGGAAAGAAAAGAAAAGAAAAGAAAAGGAAAGGAAAGAAAATAAAAGAGGGGAAGAAAAGGAAAGGAAAGAAAAGCAAAGGAAAGCAAAGAGATGCAAAGCAAAGTAAAGAAATGCAAAGCAAAGCAAAGCAAAGAAGAGAAGAGAAAAGCAAAGAAGAGAAAAGCAAGGAAAAGCAATGAAAAGCAAAGCAAAGCAAGGTAAAGCAAAGCAAAGCAAAGCCCAAGCAGAGCAAAGCAAAGCAAAGCAAAGCAAAGCAAAGCAAAGCAAAGCAATAAAAGAAGAGAAAAGAAAAAAGAAATGAGAAGAAAAGAAAGAAAAGAAAAAATAGAAAAGAAAGGAAGAGCAAGGAATAGCAAAGTAAATATAGTAAAAGAAATGAAAAAAGAAAAGAAAAGAAAAAGAAAGGAAAGAAAAGAAAGAAAGGAAAAAAAGAAAAGAAAAGGAAAGAAAGAATAGAATAGAATAGAATAGAATAGAATAGAATAGAATAGAATAGAATAGAATAGAATAGAATAGAATAGAATAGTAAAAGAATAGAAGAGAAAGGGAAAGGGGAAGAAAAAAAAAGAAAATAAAAGGAAAGAAAAAGAAAGAAACGAACGGGGAATAAAAAGGAAAGGAAGAAAAAGCAAAGCAAAGCAAAACAAAGAAAAGAAACGAGAAGCAAAGCAAAAAAAGAAAAGGAGAAGAGAAAAGCAAAGAGGGGAAGGCTAGGAAAAGAAAGGAAAATCAAAGCAATGCAAAGCAAAGGAAAGCAAAGCAAAACAAAGCAAAGAAGAGAAAAGAGAAGGAGAAAAAAAAGGAAAAGTAAAGAAAAGGAATAAAATAGAAAACAAAAGAAAGGCAAAGGAAAAGGAAAGAGAAAAGAGAAGAGAAGAGAAGAGAAGAGAAGAGAAGAGAGAGAAGAGAAGAGAAGAGAAGAGAAGAGAAGAGAAGAGAAGAGAAGAGAAGGGAAGAGAAGAAAAGAAAAGAGAAGAAAAGGAAAGAAAAGAAAGGAAAAGAAAAGAAATGAAAAGAAAAGAAAAGAAAAGAAAAGAAAGAAAAGAAATAGAAAAGAAAGGAAAAGTGAGAAAAGCAAGGAAAAGCTAAGTAAAGCAAGGAAAAGCAAAGGAAAGGAAAGCAAAGCAAAGCAAGGAAAAGAAAAGCAAGGAAAGAAAAGAAAAAAGAAAAGAAAAGACGAAAGAATAGAATAGAAAAGAAAGAGAACAGGAAAGAAAAGAAAAAAGAAAGGAAAAGGAAAGAAAGGAAAGAAAAGGAAAGAAAAGAACAGGAAAGGAAAAGGAAAGGAAGGAAAAGCAAAGCAATGCAAAGCAAAGCAAAGAAAAGAGAAGAAGAGAAGAGGAAAGCAAAGCAAAGGAAGGAAAGGAAAGAATACAAAAGAATGGGAAAGGGTAACAAAAGAAAAAGAAAAGGAAAGAAAGGGAAAGAAAAGAAAAACAAAGGAAAGAAAAGAAAAGAAAAGAAAAGAAAAGAAAAGAAAGAAGAAAAGAAAAGAAAATCAAAAAGAAAAGCAAGGAAAAGCTAAGTAAAGCAAGGAAAAGCAAAGTAAAGCAAAGGAAAGGAAAGCAAAGCAAAGCACAGAAAAGCAATGAAAGATAAGAAAAGAAAAGAAAAGAGAAAAGAAAAGAATAGAAAAGAAAGGGAAAGGGGAAGAAAAGAAAAAGAAAAAGAAAGAAGGAAAGGAAAGAAAAGGAAAGAGAAGAACAGGAAGGAAAGGAAAGGAAGGAAAAGCAAAGCAATGCAAAGCAAAGGAAAGCATAGAAAAGAAAGGAGAAGAAAAGAAAAAAGCAAAGAAAAGCAAAGGAATAAAAAAGAAAAGAAAGAAAGGAAAAGAAAAAGAAAAGAGAGAAGAAAAGAATATAGATGAATAAATAAGTAAGGAAAGGCAAGGAAAAGGAAAGTAAAACATGGAAAAGCAAAGCAAAGCAAAGAGAGAAAAGCAAGGAAAAAGCAAGGAAAAGCAAAGAAAAGAGAGGAAAAGGAAGGAAAAGCAAAGCAAAGCAGAGCAAGGAAAAGCAAAGCAAAGCAGAGCAAAGAAAAGAAAAGCAAAGCAAAGCAGAGCAAAGAAAATAAAAGAAAAGAAAAGAAAAGGAAAGAAAAGAAAGAAAGGAAAAGAAAGAAAAGGAAAAGAAAAAGAAAGAAAAGAAAAGAAAAGAAAATCAAAGAAAATCAAAGAAAAGAGTAGAAAGAAAGGAAAAGGAAAAGAAAAGAGAGAAGAAAATAAAATAGATGAAAAGAAAAGAAAAGTAAGGAAAAGCAAGGGAAAGTAAAGAAAAGCAAGGAAATGCAAAGTAAAGTATAGTAAAGGAAATCAAAGAAAAGCAAGGAAATGCAAAGTAAAGTATAGGAAAGGAAAGGAAAACAAAAGAAAAGAAAAGATAAGAAAAGAAAAGGAAAGGAAAGGAAAGGAAAAGAAAAGAAAAGCATGTGAGAAAAGCAAGGAAAAGCGAAGTAAGGGAAAGTAAAGCAAGGAAAAGCAAAGTAAAGCAAGGAAAAGAAAAGAAAAGAAAGGAAAAGAACAGAAAAGAAAGGAAAGGGAAAAAAAGAAAGAAAAGAAAAGAAAGAAAAGAAAAGGAAAGAAAATAAAACAAAAGGAAAGAAAATGAAAGAAAGAATAGAAAAGAAAGGAAAAGGAAAAGAGAGAAGAAAAGAAAATAGGTAAAGAGAAAAGAAAAGAAAAATAAGGAAAGGAAGGAAAAGGAAAGTAAAGTAGAGTAAAGGAAATCAAAGAGAAGAACAGAAGTGGAAAGAAAAGATAAGAGAAGCAAAGAAAAGAAAACAAGAGTAGAGAAATGCAAAGACGAAAAAGCCAGGAATGCAAAGCAAAGCAAAGGAAAGTAAAG